>NC_050582.1:22111809-22152779 GCF_011100635.1 Trichosurus vulpecula
ATAATTATTATTATTATAGGAAGTGCTTTATAAATGTTTGCTGTATGAATACATTTCCAACAAGTCTGCCCTATTGAATTACACCAAGATAAAGCTATCTGTCTATCAGGATATGGGAGAATTTTTAAAACCCTCATTATTGGGTAGAAAAAATTTCCATTTGAGCTTCCAAGAAGGGGTCATAAAGAAAGAACAACGGATGCCAAGGACAAAGGATGAAGACAGATAAGAAATCAGCATCTGGTTAGACCGTGATGAAGAGAGACAGAAATGGGATGGAGATGGCAACGTGATCCGTGGAAACAAATGCTGCAAAGCACAGGGCAGCAGATGGATGGGCTTTTACCACAAATCCAATCAGCATGTCCCAAATTCAAGGCCAAATAGAGGCAAGCACTTACCCCAAGGTGTTCCACTTCCAGCCTTATTTAGGAGTCCTGCTCTACTTGGCTCAAGCACTCCAGACAGGTTTATGTTTCCTTAAGCTATTTTGTGAAATGGTCATCTCACTTGTTATAAAGAACTAAGTTTCATTGAGTTCATGGAAGAACACTTAGAGCAGCCACTCATGACAGCTTAATGTCCCCACAGCATGCTCTTTATCTTGTCCTGCAATTGTGATAATTGAATAATCCTTCCAGCCTAACTGGGCATTCTTCTAACCTCAACATTTGACTCCCTGGGCTGCAAGTTTCCTTTTGGAATCCTTCACACCCAGCCCTCCACCTCCAGTGAAAAGGACAGGCAAAGAGACTTGGAGATTGTTGGCTGGACAAGTCATTGGACAATCGATATTCCAATGGTCCAGGCCATTCTCATTCATGCCCTGCCTTAGGCTTGTGATAGGAAGTACATGTAGTATGTTAGCAGTCTTCCACTTGACATTGCATGAATATCAATGAAACACGCTGTCTATCAGTTGCCCCTCTCTCTACATGACTGGCCCATATTTTTTTCCAGTCATAGATGTCTGATGAAATGCTTTATACCACTTCTCCTGCATAAGTGCTTATTTGATATTCATTACAACCTACCCACAGTAGGTTAAAAAATTTTTCTGGGATCACAGCAAGGAAAAAAAAGCAATCACTTCATCTAGCCTGTCTATCCCCATGCTTGTGCATTCTGATTTCTTCATCCATGTTCAGTCTGTCTCTCCTATTTCATCACAAGCCCCTTAGGACTTTTGTCTGTCAATGTCTGTCTCCCTCCAATCCCCAAGCATAAACGCAAGGGTTTACGTATAAGTAGATGTGGGTGCTGGTGAAGTGTCTGTTGATTATTTGAGGCTTTTCATGACCACTGGAGGCACTATCATCAAAGGACTGAACAGACATATCATTTGATCCCACCTCCAATGTGAGGACCACCGGTATCCTCCCCCACCCCCCAGCCCATATAAAAGGAACAGCTGTTGAATAAGAGGGAGGAAAGATGAAAGGCAGGAACCATTTCCTCCTATGGCTCAGGCCTCTCAGACTAAGAGACCTAGTCACCCAGGTCTTTGATGGCTGCCAACACACACGGTTCATCCGTTTGATCTTTTGCTCTAGAGAGGCAGCCTAGCACAGTAGCTAGGGAGTTGGGCTTGGGAGTCAAGACCCCCTGAGTTCATTTCTGAAGCCCACAGTTAGCCTGCCAATGCTGAGTGACCTGGGGCAAGTCACTCAGCCCCTTTGAGCCTCAGTGTAAAGGGGGGTAGGAATAAAACCTAACCTCATAGCCTTCCAAGGACCACATGAGAACATATGTAAAGCACTACTGAAATATAAATTACTGTCCATTTTCTTATGCTTTTATCTAGGTTTATTTAGTCTTATGTTCCCAAACAGGAAATGAATTTCCAACTCACTGGACAGCTTATCTTAGAACAAAAATTTTTTTAGTTTTCAAAATGAAAAAAGTAGGTACAAAATAATTGGCCAGGAGGCAGGTGGGGGGAAGGATTGGCAAATGAAATTCAGTAACAGACACTCTCTCTGGCAGCTGGAATACTTTATCATCCAAGCCTTAATCTCCATAGATATAGTAAAAGTGTTTTGCTCATCCCCCACACAAAGAAAGGCACAGTGTCAGAGCTGGCAGAGGCCCTCCAGACCAGCCCTCCATTGTGAAGGGGGCTTTCTCAAGGCATGAGTTTTTGAGAAAAAAAAGACTGCCTTACAGTGGATTGCTAAAGTCATCATGATGAGCATTTTAGTAAATATCACACCTAAAAGAAAAGATATCTGCAGTCTATTTGTTTTATAGGTACGAATGGATACATTAACCTTAATGACAGAACCAGTTCATGGACTCCTAGAATTGCCCCCAAAGCAGCTTCCATTCACGGAGCTGCATGTTGTCTCCTTGCTATAGAATGGAATGCCTTTGAGGGGACAGTCTTTTGATCCTGTCTTTTATCTCCATCACTAAGGCCAGTGACTGATATTTAGTGATTTATAAATGCTAATGGATGGATGAATGGATGAATGGATGGATGGATGGAGGGATAGATGGAGGGAGGGAGGGAGGAAGGCCTGTTGTTTCTTTTGCCTACCAGTTTAAACACAGCTTCCACCAAAGACCAGTCTGTAGGAGCCCCCACCCAGCCCACCTTGTACCCCCAGGACCCTCTTCAGGCACTGCCATACAGCCTGGGCCTTCCAGCACCCTCAGAGGACCAAAGGAACTGTCTGAGCCCTCAAAAGGAAAGGCTGTCAGCGTGACTGACTATACTCAGCTCCAACCAGACCCCCCTTGGTAACTTTCAAGGACCAAATGCAAAAGAAGAGGCTTTGTACAAAAGGACAGCTGGTCTCATTACCATTTTTTTAAAAAATCCATGTGATCTTTGGGACGATAAATACTGTGTTTTGTCACTTTATCCTGCTATTTTTAGCACCTCAACTAGCAAGTGTTCAAAGCACTGAGGAACAGACATAAGTCTTTTTTTGCTGAGATGTCTTTATCCAGATATATTTTTAAACCAAAAGGATTCTCTCTTCCCAGGTACCCCAGGCCTGCCGATCTGCTCCATTCCTGTTTCTGTTGGCATTTTGTTTCCTTCTGAATAATAGCTCTGCCAAGGTTAAGTTGATAAATGGTGTTTCCAAAGTCTTGTGATGATAAAGCCCCCTTTGGCCAGCTCATTTGCAATGGCTTCTAGAATCTGTTACATAGTTTGGACCCTGGTCAGTCACTGAGCCTAGGCGCATTTATGGACTTAGGAAAGTTTTTTCCCAGTTTCCTATATTTTCGTACATTTTTTAACTCAACAAAAATGATTGATTGTCTTTGACTTTAGAGGGCTGAAGATGCCTCCCACACCTTAGTAGGAAAGTGTGTACTGAGACATACACTATCAGAAATAGGCAAGTGTTTTTGCTTTCCTTAGCTGTACTTTGTTGTGATAAGAGTGGATAGAGCACTGGGCCTGGAGTGGGAAAGTTGTTACTGTCCTTCCCTCAGTTTCAGTCCTGTCTGACTCTTTGTGACCCCATTTGGGGTTTTCTTGGCAAATGCAGTGGAGTCAGGAAGACATGAGTTCAAATAAGCCTCTGATACTTACTAGCTGTGTGACCCTGGGAAAGTCACTTAACCTCTGTCTGCCTCAGTTTCCCCATCTGTACATTGGGAGGATAATAAGAGCACCTAACTACCAGGGTTGTTGTGAGGATCAAATTAGATAATATTTGTAAAACCCTGAGCACAGCTCCTGGCGCGTAGTAGGGGCTATATAAATATTAATGATGATGAGGAGGAGAATAATGATGGAAGGTCCCTGGGGTAAAAAAGAGCATATCATCAGGAATTTCATTTTTAAGGCTCCATAAAACACACATACATATATACATAGTATTTAACACACCATTGGCGCCTGTCAGGGAGAATTTCCCATCAGAGGGCAATAGGGCATGTGCTTAGGTCTCTACAGCCAGAGCCTACCCAGAGCAAAATTGTGAATCAAGTCACTGTCTTTGGAACTCCTCCTAAGGGGCCCCAGGCCTCTTCATGCATGGCAGTCTCCCCGCTCAGCCCTACCGGAGGCTGCTACATCCAGCACTAAATAGCCCACACATTGTTTTTATCTCCAACCTGTCCCCTAGCAAACCCAGTCTTGGAAACTGATCCATGTTTCCTTAACTTCAAAGGGATGTTCTGTGTCCCTCCTCTCTCTGGTAGCAGAGGCTAGTTCAGTATTGTGGGAAGACTTTGGTGAAGTCTCGTCCCCATTGCAAGCTTGTTTCCTCCACTGTAAAATGAGGGGGTTGGCCTAGGTCACAGTAGTGGCCTCCTAACTCACATTCCTAACTGTCAAAAAATCAAATTGGGCACCCATCCCAATATGTGCTTATTTACTAATTTATAAATTGTACACATATATAACATGCATATATGGTACTAATCTGTAACAATAATTACATACAAATGAAATTAGAGTTAGCAGATATGCAATAAGCAGCTGGAAAAGTAGAGCCCAGGAATGTGATGAATGATGCATGTATAGATTTGGGAGTCATCTATTTAGAAGTAACTGAATGAGTGGGAACTGATGAGATCACCTGGAGACAGACGAGCATCTAGGACAGTCTTGGGATAGTCAAATAGACAAGAGGAGAACCAAAAAAAAAGGAGCAGTGTCTGGCTAGGGGTATGCTGAAGCCAGTTCCTATCTGCTCAGGAGAGCTGATTGTTAAATTTTCAGTGTGAATATTTGCCTTTCAGAAATTAGCAAACACTACAAATCAGGAATTGCTTTATTATTTAATTGGTTGTCTAGATCGAAGTCAGTGATGGAGAAAATGTTAATCATGGAGATTAAACAAGTGTTTTTGTGAGCACATTATCTTGGAGAGCCAGTTGTTAAACATTCACTGTGTATTCAAGGGAGTAGTGGGTGCCCAGGAGGAGTGTATGATGACAGCTGCTGCAAAGAAGCCAAAGAGGATAAGAACCATGAAAAGGCCATCAGTTTAAAGAGAAGATCATCACTGATCTTGGAGGAGTCATCTTCTCAGAATAGGGGTATCAGCAGTCAGACAGCGGGGGGCTGAGAAGCGAACGGAAGCTGAGAAGACGGATGCAAGAAACATGGACCAATCTTTCTAGGGGTTTAGCAATGACAGAGAGAACTACCCAAAAATAGTTTAGGGACCATCAAGGCCTCAGGAAGGACAGGCGGGAGCTGGCCATGATATTTCAGCAGCATCCCTAGGGATGCGAATGCAGAATTTTTAAACAGGGAGGGATGCTCTGCTGCCAAGGGTTTCTGTCCGTAGCTAACAGTATGCACAGAAATCTGTTTGGAGCATATCTAATTGACTACGATTGGATTCATTATTGAGAGAACTTAAGGGCTAATTCCGATTGGCTTCAGTAAACACTGGACTTTGCTTGAAGATGGGTGGGATATGATAGGAAGTCCATCTCACTTCATAGGCTATCATTTATTGGCTCTCAGGCAGCCTGTGATGGATTCCACCTCAGTAAGGAAGTGCTGAAGGGTCCCATGTGAAGGGTTTCCTTCCTGTTCTGTAAACAGAAGCAAGCTGGAGCCGAGCCCAGCCCAGGGCTCCCCTTGGCCCAAGCAGCAGCCCATTGATTGTTTACTTTCTGCTTCATTGTTGTCTCCTCTGGGTGTGTGCTTGGGGTGGGTGCTAAGGGAGCACAGAGATGAAGTGAGTACATTCTTCCAGGTGCACCTCCATGTTGCCAAAGCCTTTCATAATCTACCTGTAGCCCATTTTGCCCAACTTCCTGTGCCATGCTCTATAATGCACCCAAAAGGGTCCGATGCTCCATGTGTCTTTACACAAACTTGGCTGTCCTCCATACCTCCAGATATCCCTCTTGGTATCATCAGATTGACTCAAGGCTCAGCTCAGGCAGCCCTTGCTATAGCAAGCCTTTCCTGATCTCCACCCCACACCAATTGTTAGGCCTTTATTCTAATTTCTGCGTATACTGTTGTTTCTCAGCAGGAGAATATAAGCTCTCTGAGGACAGGATTTGTTTTCATTTTTTTGGTCTTTGTATCCCCTGCACACAGAACATACTTAATAAATGCTGGACAAACTGAATGACTTCATCTGGAGTTGCATTTCTGTTCACTTGACTCATGTCCAATTGTATAAAAGAGAAAGGTGAAATGTTGAACTATGTGGCTAGGGATAGGGACTACATTTGTCTCAGGTGAGAAAACTCCCTCTCCCAATGCAGGCTGGCCCCTTCTCTGCAACTTAGAGTCTTAGAATGTAGCCTGGGCCTCTGAGAAGTTCAGTAATTTCCCTAGAGACACATGGCCAGTATATGTTCCACGTGGGACTTCAACTCAGCTCTCTAGGCACTAAACAACACTGCTTCCTATGATAAATATCAAAATCAGAAGAACTATGACCCCCTAGAAGGTTCTGAAAGCCTAGTCCTAGGCCTTCACTTGAGGGTTGGGGATGGGGACTCACCAGCAGCAATTTTATAAAAATGAATAGTTTAAAAAAAACCAAAAATCTGTCATTTCCTGAGGATTTCTAAAGCTTTCTATGTTATACCCTTCTGGAAAGATGGGTTTTTTTCCTTCCGGGTTTATTATACTTAGCCAAAGTAACTGGGACCATCAAACTGTGTTGTAGCACATATCTTCTGTGTGTAACCCTTGGACACCCTTTGGGTGTTATCTGTTGTGCAGTGACCCTTCTTTAGAGATTTCACCAAGTCCTAGAAGTGGGCCAAGGGCTGCCATTTCCCCATCCGTGGCTAATATCAGAAGAATGCCATATTCAGGCAAATGGTGACCAAAGGAAGGTCCAAGGGTTGTTGGCATACCTATGAAGGATCTCAAATGACTGAGACAATGGACTGGATTATTGTAATCGCCTCCTAAGCTCCTTCCCTGCCTCAAGTCTCTTCCCACTCCAATCCCTGCTCTGTGTAGCTGCTCAATTTACAGGTGAGCATGTCATGCCACTACTCAGTAATCTCCAGTGGCTCCCTATTTTTAGGATTAAATATAAACTCCTCTATTTGACTCATAAAACTCTGGTCCCAACCTCCCTTTCCAACTTTGGAATATATTATATATCATCACTCTTTGGGTTAGCCAGGTAGCACAACGGATAAAATGCTGGCCCTGGGGTCAGATAGACCTGAGTTCAAATTCAAACACTTACTAGCTGTGTGACCCTGGGCAAGTCACTTAACTTCTGATTGCCTTGGTTTCTCAACTGTAAAATGGAGATTTTACACCCACTTTGCAGGGTTGTTATGAGGATCAAATGAGATAATATTTGTAAGAAACAAAACCAAACCAAAAAAAACCAAATGCTTAATACAGTGCCTGGCACATAGTAGGTGCTACAGAAATGTTTTTTCCTCATACGTGACACTGCCTGCTCCCTTCTCTGTGCCCCATCCCTGAAACTTCTTTCTTCTCATGCATGGAATCCTTTGTTTCCTTCAAAACTCAGCTCCATTGCTACCTCCCAGTCCAAGTTTGACAGAACAAATCCTTTGATTAAGGGGATTGTTATGTGAAGTTTGGATTCAGTCAAAGGGCCACACTTGAGCATGTGGCCTCACAAGTTCCCCTCCCCTATGACCTACATGAAGCCCTTGCTGATTCCTCTGACCCCTCAAAATTACCTGGGCTTGTTTTGTATGGGTTTGGTATCACCTCACATATGTATGTGTTTTTCCTCTCATCCCCCACCCAGAATGTAAGCTCCTTGGGCTCCCCAGCACCTGACACAACAGAGGCTGCTGACTGACTGATTGCTTGATTAGCTAAAGGTCAGCCCGTGCCTGTGGGGTCACTGTCCAGGCTGAAGATGGCCCTGGGGAGGCCCCACAGAAGGTTTCTTCCCAAGTGTAGGCCCAGCTGGACTGGTGGGTTGGTGCCTGTGGGGGTACTGTCCAGGCTGAAGATGGCCCTGGCAAGGCTCCACAGAAGGTTCCTTCCCAAGTGTGAGCCCAGCTGGACTGGTGGGTCAGCCTGTGCGTGCAGGGCCACTGTCCAGGCTGAAGATGGCGCTGGCAAGGGTCCACGGAAGGCTCCTTCCCAAGTGTGGGCCCAGCTGGACTGGTGTGTCTCTCAGTGAAGGTCTTCTGCTACTTCAGGCTCTCATCATGTCTCTCCTAGACTCTTACAACAGTCTCCTCATTAGACTCTGGCCTTGCAGCCTCACCTTCCTCCAATCCATCCTTCATATAGCTGCTGAAATCATCTTCCTTAAAGCACAAGTCTCATTATGTCATTCGCCTTAAGAACTTTCAATGGCTCCCTATTGCCTCGGGGAGACATTTTTTTAAAAATGCTCAGCTTGGCATTTTAAAGTCCTTTACGATCTGGCTCCAACGAATCTTCTCCTGCTTCTCTCATCTTCCAACATTCTCCATTCCAGCCCAATGTGCCTGCCTACTTACTCTTCCCTAAAATCCTCACTTCTGCTTCAGAATCCCTGCATTCCACTAAGGCTCAGATCAGCTCAGCTACCACATTTCACAGGAAGCCTTTCCTGGCGTTCTCAGTATTAAGCGTTCATTCGCTCTTCCTCAAATTATAAGGAACACACTTACCTGGAGCTAGGGAAGCAGAATGGGGCAGAGTTCAAATCCAGCCTGAGATACTTGCTAACTGGGTGAACTAGGGCAAGTTGCTTAACCTCTCTCAGCCTCAGTTTTCCCATCTGTAAAATAGGGATTTCAATGGTGTCTACCTTATAGGATCATAATGAGGATCAAATGAGATAATGTATATCCAGCTCTTTCCAAATATTAGAGCACTATAGGACTGTTAGCTCTTATCACCTGTTTACATGTGGTATTCCCCAGTAGATTCTAAGCCCCTTGAGGGCGGAGACTGTGCCCAGCAGAGTGCTTTATATAGTAAATGGATTGGACTTAAGAACAGCAGTTAGCAGTACAGTGGAAAGAGCACTGTTCAGGAGTCAGAGGAGCTGGGTTCAAATCCTTCTTCTGGAGCTTACTACCTGAGTGACCTTGGGCAAATCACACTCCCTCCCCAAGCCTCAGTCTCCTCCTTAGTAAAAGGATGGCCTCTGGGGTCCCATCCAGCTCTAGGCCTAGGGGCCTGTGCTCACAAACCATTAGCCTCACAAGCATCTCATAAAAATACTGTTGGATTGCCTCTCCGAACTCTGGCTGAGGGTCAGATCTTGGATGGACAAGGAAATCTTTCCCAGAGACTTAGTACAGGTAGAAAATTTCCAAAACCCTTGGGAAAAAGGAACATTTCAAAATCCTCAGAGCTTGTTCTGAATGCTAGTGGATGAATTAGAAAGGACTTCTTGAAGCAATTACCTTCTTCCACCCGCTAAGAGCATGACCTCTCGACCTGTCCATATTCAGGGGTTTGCTATGCTAGAGTGAGTGCAGGCCCTGCCATGGAGCTGGGGTGATGCTCCCATACAGAGCTGCCTCTTCTTCTGGGATGCTCAAGCCATCTTCGTCACGACAAGGCATCAGAGCAGGTCAGCGGAGATTCAAGTCATGGGTGTCTGAGGCAATGTGGCCCATTGGAAAGAGTCAGGAAAGACCTCAAACACCTAGTAGCTGTGGGACCATAGGAAAGTCACTTAGGTTATCCTTCGAGCCTGTTTCCTCATCTAGAAAATGGATATGATAATACCTATTGGGAAGATCAAATAAATTTTCTAAACCTTAAAGGATCATTGTATCAACGTCACTGATGAGACTGTCAACAGCTGCTCCTCATGGGCCTGGCTTTGTATTTGTGGGTAATATTTTCTGGCCCAAGTAGCTCAAGTGCTATCCTACTGTGAAACCAGTGGCCTCTAACATCAACTGGGCTCTAGATGCTCAGGTATCTACAGAAACTCAACTTCTAACTGAACCCTAGACAAACAAGAGCACGGAATCGGCAAAAGCGTTTCAATAGAACAGAAAAGGAACTGCAAAGACGGAGATATTTTCACACCCATGTATCCCCATTCTCCTCTTTCCTAGCACAGACATAGAGGAGAAGCTTTCCCTCATCCAGGTTACTACCACAAAGTGGGGAAACCAAGGCAGCCTTGAGCCTAGCCCCTAGTAGCTCCAGGATGGTTCTCTATATGCCACTTGGAACACCCTAAAAATCTCAGAAGCTCGTCATAACCAAGAGCCTGCTCAGAGCTTTCCTCAGCAGCTTAGGATGCCCCAGATTCCATATCTAGTCCTCTTCTCCATAGCCCCCCACCCTGGCTCATCTCCTCTTCATTTTGATCTTCCCCAGATTTCGGCCTCTTCCTCTCAAGACAACATCCCCTGCACCCAAATAGCAATCTTGTAGGCTATGAGGTCCTGGTCAGGCAGGTTTGTGTCTGTCACACAGTTCCAGGGGAAATGTGGGCTTGCCACCCACCATTCCCTTCCCTATCCCCATAACCTCAAAGCCCATTAGTCAACCCAGAATAACCCCAGTCCTCCCACTTGCCAAGGCTCTCCTGGGATTGCAACTTAGATTCGAGGATTAGGTAGAGCACCAACTTCAGGGGGCCAGTTGTCTGGGTGATGGCTGACCAGGGTGCTACTAATAATCGCTCCCATGTAATGTTTCCTTTGGCTCATTCCAATGCTCGGCTTTGTGGATCAATCCCAGGTGCTCACCGCCTTACACGTACCTCTGAGTCATTTTCCCCTCACGTCAGCAGCTGTGGGATCAAGAAATGTGCACTAATTTAATATTAGCTTAAGTCAAATATAATTAGGATGGAAAAATCTAAGAAAAATCGTAGGCTACAATCCAAACCAAACTCTATGCCAAATCCTAACCTTTAGCACTGCTGTCTGGGGGAAAGTGCAAGAAATTTGGAGTCAGAGTACCTAGGTTCAAAGCCTAGCTGTTATTTACAGCTTCTACCTGTGGGACTATGGGAAAGTCACTGAGCTCTCAAGGATTCCATTTCTTCATCAGGAGAATGATAAGGTTGGACTTGTAGGGATGGGGAACTTGTGGCCTGGAGGCCACACATGGCCCTCTAGGTCCTCAGTGTGGCCCTTCAACTGAATCCAAACTTCACACAACAAATCCTTCTAATAAAAGGATTTGCTCTATAAAACTTGGACTCAGTCAAAAGGCCGCACCCAAGGACCTAGAAGGCCACATGTGGCCTCAAGGCTACTTGTTCCCCACCCCTGGACTAAGGTGTCTTCCAGATCCAAATCCAAGTATCCTTTTTGTTCCATGTCTTCCATGTCCTCCAAAAAGGCAGCTAGGTTGCACAGTGCATAGAGCTCCTGGCCTGGAGTCAGGAAGTCCTGAGTTCAAATTTGGCCTCAGACACTTACTAGTTCTGTGATCCTGGGGACATCACTTAACCACTGTCTGCCTCAGTTTCCTTAACTGTAAAATGGGGATAATAAGAGTACCTACCTCCCAAGGTTGTTCTGAGGATTGAATGAGATAATATCTGTAAGGTGCCTAGTACAGTACCTGGCACAGAGTAGGCTCTACATAAATGTTTGTCCCTTCGCTCCAATATCAGATCATTTATCACCAATACACATCTATGTTATGCCAGTCAGGATCCTTTCTTATGCCTATTTTGAAAATCCCAAGAGATCCCACTGATTTAGAGCTATAAGGACCTTCGAAGTCACCTAATCCAAACCTCTGGGAAACTGAGGCACTGAGCAATTCCTTCTCTCATCTGAAGTCACACCAGTAGTAGGGAGCAGAGTTCCAATTCAAACTTCAAACCTTTGCAAAGCTCTTTTCCCTCAGGGAGTTTGTGCTTTAGCTGAGGAGACCAGAAGAGTAGCCCATGGAGAAATCAGGCTAGCCCACGGAATAATCAGGCTAGCCCATGGAGAAATCAGGCTAGCCCATGGAGAAACAGATTCATGAAGGAAAGCTTCTGTTGCAGCATTGGGATTTGCACTAAGCCTTGAAAGACAGCCCTTCAAGAGAACCACTGTCTTGCTCAAAAGCTTCCTATTACCATACTCTCAAGCTGAAGAAAGAAAAGAGAAAATTAATTAGGGAATAAGTTCCCCAAGCAATATGCTCTGACTCAGGCAGTTCTACCGAGGGGAGGGAGGTTCAAAGTTAAAAGGCAGCTCTTGTTCAATAAGTCAAGGCCTTGAAAGACAAAAAAGAGATCCCAGGAGTAAACAAGGTAAGCCAGCAGGCAAGGCTATGGCCTGACCTACAAGACAGAGAAGGAAGCGCAATCCATCTTCGTAGTACACTTCCTCTTTCTTCCCTGCAGAGCTTTGAGATGACATTGATGTCTGGGATTCAAGGCAGAGACTGTCAGGATAGGCTCAATTGGGCGATTGGGGCAGTGGGAGGGGGGCTTCCACACAGTGGGAGAGCCAAGGCTCAGCTGCCCTTTTTCATGGGATGGTGGGGGTGCAGGGGAGGAGGTACTGCTTTCCTCAGGAGAATCACAATGATTTGAGAGTCAAGCGCTTTCTGCCAGTGATCAGGACTAAAAGAGTTCTGCCCAGCCAACAGGGTAAACTCTGAGTCTGTGAGGTTCCTGAGCTATGGGAGATAGAGGGTCTTGTGCTGAGATATATCCTGCCAATGTCAAGAGATCTACAGAAAGGTCTCTAGAAGCATGGGTGAAGGGAGGCTATGACAAGAGTCACCCAGCCTGGGAAGGCACAGATGGGTTACCTACCATCTGTACCAATGGAAGGAATACCCAAATCAGTGAGATCGGAAATCTGTTGCCAGTGGGATTAGTGGCAGGCCAAGTTTACTTAGCAGGTGAGTATTAGCAAGTTAGTAGTAAGTAAGCAAGTAGTACAGACAGTCAACAGATGGCATCTCTGCCAGTCACTACTATTCCCTGTGTTTGAGATGGCAAGGAAAGTTTTCTAATGATTAGTACTGTCCAAAAGTGAACTGGGATGCCTTGGGAGACGCCTCTCCACTGGGAATCTTTAAGCAGAGGCTAGATCAAATCAATCAGCAAGCAGCTATTAAGGCCTTACTATGTGTCAGGGACTGTGCTAAGCACTCAGGATCCAAAGAAAGGTGAAAGTGGATGATCCACAGTAGGGGGTCTTGGAGAACAAATTCTTGTCCAGGTACTGATTGGCCGAGATGGTGTCTGAGACCCCATTCATCTCTAAACTACTTGCGTAGCAGAACAACCACTGTATTTTGAGTCAAGGGACCTGGGTCAAAATTCCAGTTCTGTTGACTGCTATCATATGACTTAAGACAAGTTACTTATATGTCCTGGGACTCAGCTTCTTCAGATGTAAAAGTAATTTTAGTTCAGAGGACTCTGCTGAGACAAGAGACTATTTTAGTTTTTGTATCACCAGCACCTAGCACTGTGCCTGGCATATAGTAGGTAGTCAATAAACACTGGTTGACTTTAATTTAATGACAGGATCAGACCAGATATTGTGAAGTTCCCAGGGGCGTGGGCTTGGTCTGCCACTTTCTTTGCATCCTTCTCATCCTGACCAGTCCATGGCAAAACATGAAATTGGTAAAGTTTCTCTTCAGCATCAACTCAGGAAACTCATGCCCCTAACTTTCAACATAGCCTGGGCTGCTTCTGATCAGACTTTCCCACAGGAGGATGAGCTAAAAAGAAAATGTAGAATGAGCCGGGGCAGGCACGACAAGACTGAAAGTACCATTATTAATGGAAGACTAACCTAAGTACATTTTTTGTTTCTGTACTTTTATTAAAATTCTTTTTTAAATGCCTGGGTCCATTTTCCTGCCTTATTACCATGTAGTGAACATCATATTATCTTTTTTTCACTGACCAAGGACCCTGCAGCTTTTGCCATTCAGAACATTCAATACCACAATATGGGACCCTGGATAGAGATGAAGAAAATGGAGAAATTTGGACTGCATGCACCCTGATCCCCAGAAGTCATGTTTTGGGTTCGGTTTCTGAGGCGACTATGTTTCCTTATCATTTGCCTTTCCGCTAAGAATTGTGTACAGCAACCATCGCAGGGACCTGAGAATTCTGAGTGACCAAATCCATTCAATCCATTCCTAATCTTGTCATGTGTTCCTTTAATCTCTCCACTCCAGCATCTACAAAGGCTCAGCAATAACTCTGAAAGAAGAAAACCCAGCAACCCTCTGTTTCCTGACCACATCACCTGACCCAAAGGACTCGCCTTGAAAAGTTGCCCATCGGAGAAGATAGAGCATGACTGAAGAACAATTTAACCAGCCAGATGTCATCAAATGTGGCACTTAATAAATGCTTGTACCCGCTGGGAAATAAGGCGCCATCAGCCTATAACCCAACAGGGTTGACACTTCTGCATCAAGCTGGATTCATCCACACAGCCAGCCAGCAAGATTGCATTTTACCATCTGATTTAATACCAAATGGCTTGAAGTTGCAAGTCTTCTAAAATATCAATTGAGCTTTAAACTGTTGTTAGGCCTCGATGTGGTCAAGAATAAGAAAGTCTCTGCAGATGGCTATTCCCTAAGGCAGCAAGCATGATTGAGATGAACATATTCCATCAGTGCCTTGATGACATTAGAGTCAATGTTTTAAAGAACAGATGGAAGGAACTAATCGATATTTCATTCTGTGACAGAAAATCTACTTCTGTTTCCCAACTTCAGGGATCCTCAGCACCATGGATAGCAGTAAGCCTGATGGATTTCAGGCTACATTCTGGTGCTTCTCCCTTAGTATCCCTTCTGGGACTATAATTTCTACACACTTGGGTTGTTTTATGGGCACACTGAGAGGCAAGTGACTGTAAATCCTGACCTTTTCTGCTCCGAGATTATATACTTTTATTCTATTTGGTCATAAGTGTTCATCCCTACATTGAATAGATAATTAAATGACAAAAATATTATCCAAAGAGACAATTTATAGGAAGGAATTACCACTCAAAGAGCCAATGGACCATATGCAGAACCCTATGAGATATCATTAAAAAACACTTAAGATTGGACTTAAATAAAACTCTTAAATACTGGCATCATTCCCAATGTCACAGAACTCACGGCTCAACACTTTTCAAAGACTGGGCCCACAATTCTACCCACCGGGCTTGACAGAATGTAAGCTTCTTGCGGGCAGGAACTTTTTTATTTTTGTCTTTGTATTACCAGTTCCCATAATAGTGCCTGGAACATTTGAGGGGCTTAATAAATGCTTGCTGCATTGCACTGAATTGGGTCCTCTCTCAGGTGCAACTGGCATTTCTAAAGTAGGCTCAACCTCTAGTTCTTGGAAAACAGTGTCATCCACTCTTTGAAGATCCATCAGCAAAATAAATAGAACTGGGCAAGGCATTCCTATCTTCTGAAATAGTAACTGTCTAGACCAGGGGTGGGAACCTGCAGCCTCAAGGCCACATGTGGCCCTCTAGGTCCTCAGGTATGGCCCTTTGACTGAATCCAAACTCCTGAGAACAAATCCCCTTAATAAAAGGACTTGTTCTGTAAAACTTGGACTCAGTCAAAAGGCTGCACTGAGGATCCAGAAGGCCACATATGGCCTTGAGGGCACTGGTTCCCCACCCCTGGTCTAGACTATCTTAGTTTACATTTATTTACATCCTTATAGGTGGGATCTTTATGGGAAATGTGACTTACCGCTGGTATAGTCAGAAGGGGATTAGTGTTTCTCAGCCCTTTTCAGTCCAGAATATACCTGTGGGATTAATGAGACACTGTGGTTAAAGCCTCTCCCATTTGGCTATCTTCTAGCCCACCGATACCTCCTTACCCAAGCCATTGGTGGGAGCACCCACTTCTCTTCACTACAGGAATCACACCTAAAAGACTCATGTACCCTCTCATTGAAAAATTGACAGAGGGGAATGAGGAGACTGAAGACATCATTGTACTTTGACTTAGCCTGAAGGGGCCTCCAGTTCTGGAGTCAGCTCAGGAGGAACACTGGGCTAATTATACCTTTTCTGAGAATAATTCAATGATGCAATAATCAAGGATACAGGAAGAGAAATTGAACCCAACAGCACTTGCAGTTAGGCTCCCCGGTTAGAAGAAGAGTCACTCCTTTCCACACAACTACATTTATCCCCAAATGCTGGTTGCCACCTTGGGCCCAGGGATTTTGGGGACAGTTGTCAAAACCAGGTCTATATAACTTGGAGCTGTGATATCTCTGTACTCTCTTCCTCCCTTATCTTACAGTCTTGGTTTCCTGGACTCCCTCTACCTTTAGCATTATTTTTTCTGCTTCTGTCTGGTACCTCCCAGCTCTTCATTCAAGACATATATATACATCAGGCAGGACCTAGTGTGTGTGTGTGTGTGTGTGTGTTGGGGGGGTGTTGTAGCAGAACCTCATCAAAGCCCACTACGTATGCCAAGGATATCTTCCCAACTCACTAGGGTGTCTCAACACACTTTGGGAAACTGTGAGTTAGAGCAGTCATGGGCCACTGTGACCTTGTATACACATACATATGTGTGTATGTATGTGTGTGCCTATATATTCATGCTTATATGTACACACACACACATGCTACACATACACATATGCCTCCTACCCCCAACACTGACCTCAAAATCTCTTAGGGGCATGTGATCCAGTTTGGGTAAGGAGAGCGATGAGTAGGTATGTCACTCTACAATTATCTGGATTGTGTTTGGCAGGTCCTAGAGAAGAGAAAATGTGACAACAAATGCCAAACAGCTTCCCAGAAAGCTCCTTACCCCCGACCCACTCTCAGAGACTAGAAAGGTACATGACTCTGAGCCTCCAGAATGAGAAGGCAGTGCCAGCCAAGCAGGCCTCCACAGGTGGGGGACCATCTCAGTGAAGGTGGTTTAGCCTAGAGCTCCCTTCCCCATGAGGCAATAAGAAACCAGAAAGACATCAGAATGTATTTTATTAAGACAGGTTTTTAAGTGAACAAAAAAAATGACACCAACAAAAGAGTTCATAGTTGGTGAGATCACTCAAGTTAAATCTACAATATTTAGGACCATATTTTCAAAAAAAAACAACTTATGCATCACAGCTAATGGGAGACAATGGTGGAGACAGGAAAGAATAATTAACATGTTCATCATCTAATGGATCTGCTTGTAATAACTCTTAGCTTATGGGGACTCCTGTGCCTTGAGGACGAGTGTTGGTATTTGAAAATACTATCTGAAGGTAAGTCCCTCCTCCAAAATGCAAGCCAAGGAAGTGAATCCCACTCATGGAAATGCAGGTACCTTACCGAAGGCTCCAAATGGTCCTCACACAATGGCTCTGTGTGTGGCGTGTGGTTCACTGACTAGCTATGAATCACAGGGGTCCTTGAGAGTCTCTGGGCAGACCTCCTGCCACATGACTGTTTTTACAAGATGACAGCTTATTCTCTGGTTCTGATTCCAGCACTACTGAACTTAGCATATCCCTCCCTGGTATCTCCAAAGTAGCTTCAGGCTTTCCCTGATTTCTGGTAAGCCAGCATGGCCGCCTACCAGAAGAAGGAAAGAGGGACTGGGTATAAGGACCAAAAATGATGGGAACCATTAAACCTTAAGTAGCCAAACTATGAGGCTTAACAATGAAAGCTTAAAAGGGATTCTAATAAATGAATGTGCTATTTATGCTTCCTGCCTCCAGACACTGATTTCCTTCTACTTCCCCACTTTAATCTTGAGCCAGGAGCTGTATTGCTTCACAAATACAAATATGTTTCCAGGGCAAAATCAAAAGCAGTGCTATTTCAATGCAGTCCATTCGACTCTGCAGAAGAGCCTATACTATGGCTGAAAAGTTGGCTCTTTATTTCACTTACCCAAGTGTAGGCTTTTATGTTTTGAATATTTTTTTTCTAATTCTCTCAGTGAAATACAGCCCTCTTTGCTTGGAAGGACGTACAGTCAGCTGTATGGAAATGGGAGCTAGATTGCCTCTGGATGTAAGCTATCTCTTCTCCAGCCCATTAAAATGTGCATGCATTCACACTGGGTTAGCTTTCCAAATTCTATCTGAAGAAGAAAAAGGAAAAGGAAAAAAAATCTCTCTTTCTCTGTCTCCTGGCATAACTTTTTCAACTTCCCCAGGTTTAAATTGTCTGAGAAATAATCATGGCTGGCCTGGGACGTCAGTTATGACTAATTCTTCCTCCCCACCAACCCCCCTGCTCAACCCCTGCCAAAAAAAAGTCACACTCAATTTCTATTCAAAAAGAAACATCTTACTGTAAATCACAGTTAGATCTGGGAGCGATTGGAAATGAAATAACAGCTCCAATACAAATGAGGCTGCCAAGTGAGGGCGATTTATAAAAACATTAGGGAAGCCAGAGCCAGCCTCTTTGGTCTCGAAATCTGAGGCCAATGAAAACCTACTCTTGGGCCCTTTCATACAACTCAGTCCAGTGCTCTCTTTCCCTTTCCAACATTTCTCCCTAAGTACCATTTGTCACTGTTTCTTGATCAACATCTGCTATGGTAGGTAAAGGCTTGAAGAGTATGCCAAAGCAAAACCCTGAGATGGTGGAAGGCCTTCCTTCCAGTCAGTATGGGAAACATGCTCAGGGAGTTTCTCAGTGGGATGTGTGTGTAAGTGTGTAAATGTGTATGTAAGTGTGTGTGCGTAAGAATGTGTACGTGTGGGTGTAAATGTATAGATGTATGTGCGTAAGTATGGGGGGGTTGTTGGGAGAGTGGGAATATATCCCTCTCTCCCTTCTTTCACTTTGGGACTTTCATGTTCCTCTGGCCAATCAAATAAAACAGAAGTCCTGAAAGGTAAACCAAGGGTGTCCCGGCAGCAGCAAATATAAAAGACCAGCCATAATGCACATTCACAGGGGCATTCTCTGGGATGCACTTTTCGCTCCTTTCCAGAAGTATGTATTTCTGAAAATCAGCTGCACATTCCTTCCACAGCACAAACAGGATGAGGAGGAGGAGGAAGAAGCCCCCTAGAACAAAGGTCAAAAGGGAGAATTTTTTAGCATGCTTTTTTTCTGAAAACAAGGCAAACAAAACAAAGAAAACACTATTTATGACTTGGTGGTCCTAGTACTATGTGTGTATATGCATATACGCATTTACTTACATGTGTGTACACTGATACATACATGCATATGTGTTTTACATGTATATAAAGTCATGTGTAGACACATATACCTATATGGTAGAGCACCCCCAAATTATTCTAGGACAAGAATATGAACAAAGAGCTCTCAAGATAACGGGCGACTATTACTAACCACCCGAAACACTAATGATAAGAAAAGTACAAATAAGTATAACTCTGAGCCTTGAACCCATATCCTTCAGTGGTAAAGTCAGTAAAAGCTAGAAGCCATCGATGTTGGAGGGGCTGGGAATTGGCGCAAGCGTGACAGAAAACCATTTGGCATCATAGAAGAAAAATAAGGAAACTCGTAGTACATGTAACATTCTCCTTTTAGAGCTTCCCATTTCTTGGGATCAGAAGACCTCAGATTTCACGGGCTTCCTATGCCATTTAGTTCAAGCTCTTCATTTTATAAACGAAGAAAATGAGATTCATAGAGATTAAGAGGCCTGCTCAGGGTCACATGGGAAGTGTGCCAGAGGCAGGAGCTCTTTGTACCCTTTGATTCCGTGATCCCGCTATTGGGCACATGCCCCCGAGTCAAAGGCAAAGCAAGGCCCCACATATACCAACAGATTTATCACAGCACTTTCTGTACTGGTCAAAACTGGAAGCAAGTGGATGCCCATTAACTGAGTAACAAGTAAAGAAATTTTGACCTAAGAACCCAATTGAATATTATTGTACCATAAGAAACTACAGACATAAAGAATTCAAAACTATTTGGGAAGATCTGCATTATATATATATGCATTATACAGAATGAAGGAGGCAGATCCATTAGAACAATGTATGCAACTACAACAATATAAACAAAAACTATACTCAAGGGTATCTGAACTCTGATTAATCCTAGTGACCAAAGATGATCTCCCTCCTCTAGGGGACCATGTGTACAATGGGTACAAGCTATCAGACTTGACTCTACCTTTTGTTTCTACATACTATTCTTCATTATAAAGGAAGATTCAGGGGCAGCTAGGTGGTGCAGTGAGTAGAGCACTGGCCCTGGAGTCAGGAGGAACTGAGTTCCAATCTGGCCTCAGACACTTGACACATGTACTATCTGTGTGACCTTGGGCAAGTCACTTAACCCCAATTGCTCTGCCTTCCCCCCTCCAAAAAGAAAAAAAGGAAGGTTCAATGGGGGTGGGGTGGTTAACGGGAAATAACTGTGGTATGTGTAAACTAAAGACATCAATGACATTTAATGGCATTTTCCCTAGTACACTTTAGCTGTATCTCTCCTTTAGCCCATCACTCTTGCATTGTGTATTTTTTATTCAATAAGCATTTCTCCTTGCCTGTGTTGATGTAAAATCTTCCATAATAGGATGTAAGCTTCTCCAGGTAGACATGATCATTTTTATCTTTGTATTAGGTGCTTAATGTATGTTTGTGGAATTCTAAAGCACCCTGCTATTTCAGATACTCAGTCACGGAATCTAGAAAACACAGAAATCCTACAACACCAGGCTTGTCTTCATCTCCTTAAACTAGTAACATAAAGGGCTTTACCCACCAAAATTAAATTGAACAAACATTGGTCAATGGCAATGGGCATACAAAGATGAAGACTCATTTCCTGCCCTCCCCGAGGAATCCAAGTTATAAATAACACAAAGAGAGATGCATCAAAAGCATAATTCTGCTTCAGTGTACTTCTTATGATGACCTGTGTGCAAGATGTTGCCTAAGAGAGATGTATGGTTGAAAAAGGAAATGGACCAGATACATGGCAGGAGTAAGAGATGAGATAAACAGTCCCAGCACTCCCCTGGTGCCCATGAAATGGAAAAAGGCTTAGAGGAAGGCCTCTAGGACATTAAGTGACACTCCACCGAGTTGAAGATCTCTGGGAGAATATGGACCAGTGGAAGGAGTACTCCCATAACTAAAATCACAGACCTAAGGAAGAATTGAAAAAGAAAATCTCCCATAAATGGCTTCTGAGACAAAACTGCCTTATATGAATGATGTTCCACAGAGAAGAGTACTATATCAAGATATCAGCATAATGCATGTAGGAAGTGTCTCCTACAGTAACAATGAGACTTGCCCACATTGTATATGCCATTTAGCAGCAATATGCTGACATGTAATTAATTATTCAAAATACTACATATGCCCAGTGTTTGGGTAGGTAACAATGGATGATATAATGCCTCTGTATTTTTGTAATTGATTTCTTTATCCTTTCCTGTAACAGCTAATAGAAAGGGACTTGCTGTCTAGAGAAAGACCTACATCTAGCAAAAAAAAAAAAAGAATCTTATATTTGTTTCATTTAGGCAAAACTCTCCCCAAAGTGTCTTCCCAAGTCTTGCCAGAAGTCATTCTGAATGTCTTCAAAGACCAGCCCCATCAAAAAACAGCAAATTCAACACCAAGTTTAGAGAAAGAATAAAAATGAGAAAGAAGTTAAGGCAGACAAACAGTTCCTACTTGACCAATTTAAACAAGCTATTGATAAAGAAAAAATGGGAACTAGAAAAAGGAATAGATATCAACACAGACTATCACTATTTCCTATACCAGTTTAACAAATATTAAGTAATCACAACCCAAAAAGAAGACCAAAAAGCCTACAAATTGCCTAGGCCAGAAAATACATGCTTTTCTTGCCAAGGGAAGTGATATGACAGACAAGGGCAAAATCAGTTTAGAATATAAAGTCATTTCTAAAATCTTATGCAGGAAGATAACAAAGTAGTAGAAGAAAAACCATGTCAAGAGATCCAATTAAGCTATATCATGCAGAGAGTATTTAAGGATAAAACTGAAATTTGGACAACAAACAGGTGAAAAAACAAAAAAATCAAGATTTCTATAACAATTTCCTGCAACAACGACAGCCAAGTCACTAAATTTGGAAATACGGAAGGCATGCCCCTGATGTGCTACATAAGGAGGTGGAAATGGCCCTAAAAACAAAGTTGGTCCAAACCAAGTAAACAAAGGAGAAGTCTACGCTGAAAAGTGACAAATTTGAGAGTAAGGAGTCAATTCTCAAGATATCCAAAAGAAAGGAAAACAGTGAACACTTGGGAGTGAAATCATAAACATTATTACTTTTGAAAAAGGGGATTGAGAGGATATCAACATTGGTAATCTGAGCATCTACTTTCTCATATTTATGACAATAATTTACATGTGTCAAAGGCATCTATGACAAAAAGATGAGAAGGGGGTAGGTAGTCCTTTGCATATGATTTTCTAGAGCAAACCACATCTTTAGAACACCATGCTTGGCTGAAATGCAAAGAAAATAAGGCTCTGGAGATTATTGTTTGATTATAAAAGTAATTATTTGATTCAGAGGAACAAAATGCAGCCTTAAAAGTCCTTCCTCCAACTAGGTACATCCCATGCAACTGTTGAGATAATGCCAGATTCCTTGATGGATATAACACTGGATATAACTTTGATAATCCTTTGAACATTAAAATCAAACTAAAAAAAGCTTAATTTTCATGGAGGATGTCCGGGGTAGAGTCCAAATGTAAAAGGGATAGATGCTGAGGTGCTCTGGACACAATCGCCACATCTTGTGAGGCAGGAGAATCAAGCCCCAGAACACTAGGGAGTGAGTCTCCTGAGCGAGATTTGCAATCACTCCGAAGGGTACAGCCTAATCATCCACACTGGAACAAACAAATGGATAAAGAACGAGTACTGTGCACACTGGGATATGCAGGTGGATGGACAGCGTCCAGAGCTGGTCCACCGGTATCTGGGTATCTTAGGCAGACACTACACATAGACTATGAACTGGGCCCAGAAGGGAACGTGTCTTGGGCAATCAGATCTTGCGTTTAAGAAATCTAACTTGTTCTGTTTGGCCACAGAGGTCAGAAGGAGAGCAGTGGCCGCTAGGTATCAAGAGCCAGAACCTCATTAGCGTACTCCCTCCCCATTACTGCACACAGGCTTCCAAAGTAACCTGCAGATGTTCTGGACACTGGCTATTTTGAACTTTTAATAGCAGTAAATTAATGGAAATCATTATCATCAACTTGAAGGATCATAGGTCAGAATGAACTGAAACATGTACAAACAAGTTTTATAACCAGCTGACATAGTATAAATCGCTCATAATTAGTTGGAACTATGTCAAAATAATGAAAATGAATTACAGTTATAATCATACTGAAATGACTAGTAAAAATAAATAAAAAGGGATCAAACAAGGTTGGGCAAGTTTCGACTTGCATTCGTGTTGGAAGCAATGGGAAAAGATTTCTAAGAACATGGAGAGCTTTACAACAATGCTCTTCATTATCATAGGTTTGAAGGAGCTTAAACAGGTCACAACTAGTCCAAATCAGTATAAGTGGCACTATCCTAATAAACCTTGCTTGGAAACTTACTGCCTAGGTGACCTTAAGCAAACTTGACACCCCCCCCCATGTCTCTCTCTGATCTCCGTCTCTCTCCCCTTTGTCTCCCTCTCTCTCTCTCTTTTTCTGTCTCTCTCCTCTCTCTCTTTCCATGCTTCTCTCTTTCTCTCTCTCCCCCTCTCCTCCCTTTCCTCTCTCTGTCTCTCTCTCCTCATTCTCCCTTCTCTGTCTCTCTCTGTCTCTCCCACTCTCCTCTGTCTGTATCCTTTCTCCTCTTTCTCCCTCTGTCTCTTCTGTCTTTTTCTCTTCTCTCTCCTCTACCTGTCTCTCCCTCTCTTCCCTCTTCACTCTCTCTCCCTCTCTCCACTCTTCTTTCTCTCCCCCCTTTTCTCTCTATGCCTCTCTTCCCTCTCCTCTCTCTTTCCCTCTCTACACTCTTCCTCTCCCCCTTTTCTCTCTATGTCTCTCTTCCCTTTCTTCTCTCTGTCTCTCCCTCTCCCCCTCTCTTCTTCCCCCCTCCAATTCTGTAAAATAAGGGATTCACACCAAATGATTTAAAAGGTCCCTTCCAATTCTAAACCGGGAGTCCTCTGACTCGATCCCGTGATCTCCAGTGTTCTAAGGGGCAGAGCATGCTGTGGAAAGTCCAAATGGCAGCAGGTTTTCCTTTCGTCCTAAACTATTCCCCTTCCTGAGAGCCTTCCTGTTTTGTCATTCTCTTTTCACAAGTCCTCTTCACACAACCGCTTGGGATCCCAGATGGCAGCAGCCACTCAGTTCTACTGAGTTTGCTTGGGGCTGGGGAAGGGAGCACTGTGAAAGAAATCAAACCCTGGGGATTCACCATCAATCTGTGCTGTCAGGGCGCTGACCAAGGTCAAAGATGGCTTTTCCTCTTTCTGCAAAGTGCCTGTCTTCTGCCAAAGCACAAGGGAGCCGCGTTTACCAGGACTCTGGTGAGATTGCACAGGGAGATGAAGACATCACTAGTCTTGGCATTTAGGAAACTGCAGCGTATTCAAATTCTGACACTTAGGAACTGTGTATGACCTTGGATAAGTCTCTTTTGCTTTCTGAACCTCAGTTTCTTCATCTGTAAAAATGAGATTATTTTTATGGGGGGGGAAGTATCTGTGATTTCATTGGTGTAAGCAAACAGCCACTGTTTTGCAATTTGTAGTCTTAGAGAACACCTGGGGCGCTGAGAGGTTAAGGGACTTGCTGAGGGTCACACAATCAATACCTGTGTGAGGCAGGCCTAGAACCCAGGTCTTCGTGACTCTGAGGCTGGCTCCATTTGGGATACATGTGCAATGCTCCGGTCTATGCAGGCTGCTTTGCCTTCTTGACTTCTTGCATCTGCTTCTGAATCCTTGAATCTCCTCCCTTGCTGCCTGTTTCTACTTCTAATTCCTGCCAGTGTATTTGCCTGTAATAGCACTTCTCTTCCCTTCTGTTTTGCTTTATATATCATGCCTATAGGTGGGAAAACCATATTATAAAGCTAAACTTAATTGTGTGCAAAATAAGAGTAAATGGGTTGTGAGTGAGGGTCTCTCCTATTAGTAAAATACATTAGATTTAGCATATGAACATCTATTGTATCTCCTCTGAAGCCTGGGGGGTTTTTAGGTTGCTTTCTGGTTCTCAGTTGTAGTTTAGGTAGATAATATTGCTGGACAGCTGAGGAATTACTTTATTAACTTACAACAGAGCTGAGAGAGTCAGTAATTCCCTGAGCTCCCAAGAACAAAAAGTAAGAGGATAGGAGCTGGGTCTTGTTCATCTTTGGTCCCCACAGAACACAGCATCGGGGTAGACGGGCCCTCAAGAAGCTTGCTGACTATGTAAACGAATACAGAAGGATGAGTAGATGATGAATTCCAGTCTCAGGAGACTAATAGCAAAGGGGGAAGAAAATGAATGCAGATTCAGACTCATCCAATCAGTTGGAGCTGGTAACGGTTGAGAAAGGTAGGCAAGTGCATTACCCCCATCCTCACAAGTGGGCTAGAAAGGTCGTGGGCCCTGGGCCCCAAAGCCAATCCTCAGGAAGGGAGTGATATCAGCATTTGGAGAGCTCTGATGACTGTGCTCTGGCAGATAGAAACATCTGACTGGCCAAGTTCTGAAGCCCCAGTAGTCTCTGAGTGGGAAAAGGGAAGGTCTGAGGACAAGTTAATGGGCCTGGAGTCGAGATACAAGCATAATCAAGTGGGAAGTACTTGGGAATGCATATTGATCTGTCAGACGCAGTCTGGCTGCCATCAGTGATCTTGGCATTGGCCAAATGCTGCCTTGGGCACAATCTGCTGCCTTAATGCTTCATTTTCCTAAGCCCCATCGCATTGCGGCCCCCAGTGTTAGACAGTGGCCTGTGCGAGCTAGCCACAGACAAGCTGGCATGGTAGAGTCCATGCCAGGAAGTCACCCTCCAGGAAAGAAGGCAGAGAGGATGGTAGGAGGAGCCAGCAGTCTCCTCTCTCACCTGATGGCTTGGGTCAAGACTAGGACTAGCTGAGCCAATCCAGAGAGCAGAACTGGCCCCAACTTTGGTCCTGAATTGGATGAAGCTCGCATCATTCCACACCTCTGGCTGGCAGCACTCCCGGGCTACCAGACAAGTCATGTGCAAAGTACTCCGAGGCAGCCCAGAAGCTGGAGACTTGAGAGTGTTAGGCAGCCGCCAGAATCAGCTGCCATCTTGTGAGAAATTCTCTGTCACAATATCTCGGGGTCCAACTTGGCAGCCCAAGGGGCTAAGATCTGTCTCCAACACAAGAGCCCACCAGTACCAGCAAGGACTACCTCTTGCTTTGCCTCCTCTCCACCAACCCAAAGCTGACTCCATGCCCAAGTTATGTGACTTCAAAAGTGGGACAGTGAAGCCTCAGGTCGAAAGATCATGGGCACTAGACAAGGCGTATGTTGTCCACATGTAGTCAACGCATTGATTCGTTTTGCTGAACTATATTTCTTTGTTACAAGAAGGGTTCTCTTGGGGAGAGGGGGGTTCATCAGAAAATGACAACGATCTTTTTAAAAAGAGCATCACTTAAAAAAAGACCCAGGTGTGAGTCCTTGCTCTGCCACCTTCTAGCGATGTGACCTCCTCTGAGGTCCCTTCCAATTCTGACATTCTGCTCACCTGCTTAAACTCTCAGCTTCTCAGCTATTAAAACAAGGAGAACAATAGAACATGCATTTCTTGAGGGCAGAAACATTTTATGATATGTCCGCACATAGTAGGTGCTTATGAAATGCTTGTTAATTGAGAGGAGTTAGACTCTGATTTCTAAGGTCTCTCTAAACTAAAACATTTTCATTTATTCCTTTCTAGAATAGTGAAAGGAATTGGCATTCACTGAATTCAGCATATACTGACCTGTGCTGGAGGATGCAATGAAGATTTTTGTTGGGGGACTGTGGACAAAGGGCCTTGGAATGAAAAACTGTCCTGGTTAATTCACAGACTAACCATACACACAGTCAGACGCTGACTGCACAGTTCCTTCTCTATTTTGGTATGCTTCAGGTTGCTTGTACTGAAACGAGCAACAGTTAAAATAGCTGATGCCTTGATAACAACAGCAGACCTCTACCAGGTACCCTAGAGTGCTATTGGCTGATAGCCCTCCACTCATTCTTTCCTTGGGGGAGGGGTATCGCTACTTCCCTAGATGCTTCTGCACTTTGTGCCATCAGAGAACTCAGGGAAATGAATGCCTCTTGCAAAGACGCAGCCAGTGAGCCATCAACCATGCCTCTTGTCCACTGCCTCTCGAAAAGCTGCCACTTGGGGTCCTCCCAAATGCTGGTGGCTCGCTTCTCCTTCTCTTGGCATAGTGTGGGTGCCAATGGAACACACAGGCTGTCCAGTGAATGGATCTCCTTTGCTCTTGCTACCTGGCCAGTTCACCTTCTTTTCAAGTCACACAGCCCTCAGATCAGGCTATTGAAACTAGAGGGCTTAAGTGACTTGCCTAAGATCACACAGCTAATGAGAGTTAGAGTCAAGGTTCAGACTCAAGTCTCTCTTGACTCCAAATCTAGTGATCTATCCTCTATTCTACATTCAATACTATCTTTTTATAAGAATTAAATCTTGATTTTACAAAAATTACTGGGAAGTTAAACCAAAGTTTTACATTTTATGCAAAGCGGGATATCTGTTAATGAAAATTAATCGACTATGTTGCTGCTCAGTCTTTTGTTTTAGTCATAACTGATACTCTGTGACCCCGTTTGGGGTTTTCTTGGCAAAGATACTGGAGTGGTTTGCCATTTCCTTCTCCAGCTCATTTTACCGATGAGGAAACTGAGGCAAACAGGGTGAAGTGACTTGCCCAGGGTCACGGCTTAAGAGTCAGAGGCCGGATTTGAACACAGGAAGAGTCTTCCTGACTCCAAGCCTGGTGCTCAATTCCCTGCAGTGCCCCCTAGCTGCCCTGATCAACTATGGTCCCCTTGGAATGCGCTGGGAGGCAGGAGACACAGATTTTAGTTCCATCATGGCATTATCTCTTAACCACTCCAGTCCTCGGTCCCCTGATTTATAAAAGAGGTTAATAACCCTCTCTCTTTGGGCCTCACAGGCTATGGTAGGTATTAAAATGAAACAAAGAACACAGACTACTGGAGCCGGATATGACCTTAGAGGTCATAGAGTCCAACTACCCCTTCATTTCATAGGGAAGAAAAATGAAGTCCAAGGCAGGGAGATGATCTGCCTATTGTCCCAACTGGTTAGTGGGAAATTAAAAACTTTTGAAACACTAAAAAGTGTCCCAGAAATGGGAGATATTCCTAGCAATACTTGGAGAACTCTGATAAATGTGGTTGAAGCACATGGCAACAATACCAAGCCCATCACAATAATAACTCATATTCTCTAGCACATGAGGCTTACCATATTCTTTGCCCAAAATGACCTTTTGAGGTAGACAAGATACGCGATTTTTGGTGCAGACCTGTGATTTCCTTGGTGCAAGGATCTCCTGATGAGGAAACTTTTATCAGTGACTACCTGCATCTGTCCTGGAACTTAAGAGTCTTAGAGAGAAGCCCAAGGGATTAAGAGGTTAAGAGACTTGCCCAGGGCCACACAGCCAGTATGGATAAGTGCCAGGACTTGAACCCACAGTCTTCCTGACCCAGAATCCAGCTCTGTGTATGCTCTACCACCTTGCTTCTCAGTATTAGTATTAGGATCTCATTTAACAGCTAAGAAAACTGAGACCAAGAGATGGGTCATGTAGCTAGAAAAAGCCAGAGCTGGAATTCAAATCTAGGTCCTTCAATTCACAAATGTAGTGCCCTTCCTACTCCCCCATGCTGTTGTCTACTGAACCACAAAAAGAGCCTGACACAGAGTCAGAACTTAAGAAATACTTGGTGATGACTTGATAAGGCAAATAATTAAAGTGAGGGTTCTTCCTCTTTCTTGGGGTCACGTGCCCCATTGGCAGCCTAGGGGACCTTATGAAGCCCTTCTTGGAATAGTGTTTTTAAATGCAGAGTATTACAAAAGAAATAAATTGTTTTGAAACATAGTTATCAAAATATTTAGAAAAAACAAACCAAGTTCAGGGTCCCTAGGTTAAGAACTAAAAAGGTCCTTCATTGTTCCCCAGAAGCCAGTCTCAGGCCTGCACAATGTCCAAGTAGGGTATTAAAAACTCATTACTAGCAGCATTCTTTATTTTGCTGCGTTCCTTGGCAGACTTATTTATCACCAGCTTCCTCTCAGGCTCTGCCAGTGGACATGGGCGTGAGTTTTAGAACTCAGATAAATCTAAATCACGTCTACCCCAGGGGACCTGTCTTGTGCCTGTGACCCCACAGCATGAGACACTATTCATTTTGTTTGTTTCATGGCAAAAAGAAATTCCATTCTGATGAAGGTCAGTAGCCGAGGGGTTAAATGTTATCTACCTTAAACACTGCTGTCCATGATAATGTGGGGGAACACTTGAAAATAAGGGTCACAAATAAGTAATTTACATTGTGTATGATAGACACGGGCATAAAGTACCAATTAATTGGCTATAACAAAATTACTCTGTGTGTGTGTAGAAATGGCCACACATTCTTCACAAAATACAATATATTGATAAGAATGTAATTAAGCCTTTATTGCTTGTGTAATTTAAAATGAAATTAATTGGCTAGCAAGTGAGCCTCAGTAAGCATTCTTCTTCCAATCAATTTCTATTTCATTAACATACAATACCTACCGGGATGGACTAAAGAAAATGGGCCTCCTATGGGGCATGCAGGAGACAAAGAGCTGAGAAAAATGAATTCGCAGCTTCTCCACAAGTGCCTTGCCTTTCAGAAAGTTTGAAAGCTCATCTACCAGGCGTTTTCTTTCTTTCTGTAATCATTGGGAGGCAGTAATAACAATTAATAATAATAATAATAACTGCCATTTACACGGGGCTTGAAAGTTTCCAAAGTGCTTTACGTGTCATATACTAGCTGGGGCAAGTCCCTTAAGCTCCCTGACCTTCAGGTTCCTCATCTGTAAAAATGGAGAGTGGGACTAGGTGACCATTCAGATCCCTTTCACTTGGAATCTATGGCCCTGTGACATACATTAGTTCTATGAGGTATGTGCTAGAGATAGTATCAATGTTTTACACATATGGAAACTGAGTCTCGGAAAGGGGACGTGGCTTGTCCATGTTGACATACCTAGGTGGGGTGGGAGTGCTTTGGCAGAAGGATGGGCAGGAAATGGTTGCTCGTTCATAAACGGACAAATATTTTCCTGATAAAGAGCTACCTTGGCATGTTTTATTTACATAGATGTATAAACCACAGTAGAAATACCAAATGAGTGTGCAATCCTCCATTTCAGAAGGAATTCTGAGGAAGGTGAAGTCACTGTGGAGGTGAGCAGATGAGGCCTTGAAAGACAGGTGGAAAGGAGAGAAAGCCTTCCATCCACAGGAAACAGCAGGCATCTATTGGAAAGGACAGGGCTGCTTTTCCTCCCCTGGGCACCTCAATTTCTGTCCATCTTCCCAATCACTGGGGTTCGAAGCATCAGAATCAGCTTTGTTCCAACCCTTTCCCTCATCTCCCACATCCAGGCACCAAGTGCTACCCACTTGACATTCTGGGTTTCTCTGGCATTCATTGCCATTGCAAGCACACAAGATCTGGAATTCAGGGCCTCCTCCCCGCCCTACAGCAGTCTTCCACTCCTCCCATCTGCAGTCTACACTGCTACCAGATGCATTCGAAAGCACTAAAAGAATGCTGGGCTTAAAGTCAGGAAAGGCCTTGACCTCAAAATCCCTCTCTCATATTCTCCCCCATCTCTGCCAAATGCTCATCTAGCCTCTGCCTGGGGCCACAGTGAGTCATGTGACCTCCGGGAACTCATCTGGAAAACTGAGATGGTGCCACCTCATTGGCAGAATCCTTGAAGGGATCACATGAGATCATGCACATCTTGGCAATATTAACAATACTACTATTTTTTAGAGTATTGCTCTAATCCGTGTTATTCCCATACTCTAAAACTTTCAACATCTTCCATTGCATTGAAGCCCTTCTGTGATAGGCCCCAACCTACCTTGTCAATCTGACATCCCACCCCTTCTTTTCATGTTCTCTATGTCCTAGTCAAACTGAGCTCTGTCTTTGAAAATGTGGAAAGGAAGAAGAGAAGAGAGAAAAGGAAAGAAGGAAGGAAGGAAGAGAGGGAGGGAGGGAAGAAGGAGGGAAAGAAGGAAGGAAGGAAGGAGGGAGGGAGGGAAGGAAGGAAGGGAGGAAGGAAGGAAGGAAGGAGGGAGGGAGGGAAGGAAGGAGGGAGGGAGGGAGGGAGGGAAGGAGGGACGGAAGGAAGGAAGGAAGGAAGGAAGGAGGGAGGGAGGGAGGGAAGGAAGGAGGGGAGGAAGGAAGGAAGGAAGGAAGGAAGGAAGGAAGGAAGGAAGGAAGGAGGGGGGGAGGAAGGAAAGAAGGAGGGAGGGAGGAAAGGAAGGAGGGAAGGAAGGGAGGAAGGAAGAGAGGTAGAGAGGGAGGAAAACTAAAATGCTATTAGCTATATGATTTTCTAAAAGCTATGATTTCATTTACATTCAGCTAGGCATGCATATCAGAGACTACACTAAATCTAAGAAGTCCTTTTGCTTTTCTTTCTTTCCCCTTTTGAAAATCTATTTCAAAAGGTGTTGGGAGCTCTAATAACAAATGCTTCTTGAGTTAGCAAGTTTAAATTGGAGAGAGATGCCTTCAATAATCCTAGGGGATGTAAGGTCATAGAGCAGATTATGTAATCACTTGATTCTTCAGTGCTTTCAGTATTTTCCTAAGCTGCTTCTGACGTCTACACCAAAAAGGGGAATGAAAGAATACCTCCTTGAGCAATCTTACCAACTTGGTAAGCATTCCTTAAAGGCTAACCATGTGTAGGCCCCTGGGCTAAACCCTGGGAGGGTTAGACCAACATGAATAGGGCCCAGCTCCTGCCCACAAGGCACTCCAAAGCTAGAGAGAGATCAAAGGAGCAGAACCTCATGCTCTGATGTTACAGACCAGGCAACTGGCACCCAGAGAGGCTAAATGATTGCCTAAGTACCCACCCAGACAAGGCATGTACACAGATGATCCCAAGACAAAATCAATGTGATAAGTTTATAAGAGAGGCACAAACCAAGTGTCGTGAGAGCTCCCAAGGAGCGATCATTTCTGTCTAAGGGACTGATGAAAGTGGAAGTGGGAGGAGAAGAGCTAACTTGAGGACTCAGGTGCATGTATTCACAGGGAAGTCCTATGGAGATGTCAGTGATGGATAACCTGGGTTTGTCAAGAATCAGGACATGGAATGGAAAACAGGAGAAAAAAATAATGATGCAGAAAACAGACCAAGTTTAAGATGTCTGACTTTGAGATTCCAGAGAGATGGGGGGAAATGGAAAAACAAATCAGCTAAGCATTTGGAAAACTAGGTTCCCCAGATTATAAAGCCAGAATCCAAGCAAAATGAATAGTAATTGATCACAGCCCTTGGAGTCTTGGTCTTCACCCTAGAGGCCCATGACTGTGGCAAATTACTCCTAATAACTTAAAGACTAAAGGCCAACTTTACTCTCAAGATCAGACACTCAAAAAACCTACTCTCCAATTGGGAAGACTAGGCTTCCTATCAAAGCCCAAGCTTCTCTCAACATCTGCCAAGCTTCCATGGAGTGGCCACAGTATCCTAGCTGAGTCCCATGGTGGCCGCACACCTCAGCAGGGAGAAAGGCCTCATGATCACCTCCTTAGGACCTCAGACCCCAAGTATGGAATCAGTTGCCCCCAAACAGCCTTGCCAAGCTAATCAAAGCAATCTGAGCACAGCAGCCACAGGCAGCTGTACATACTGCAGCCTAGTTTCCCAGCCAGTGATGGAGCCCAGAAAATGGCTTCTGAGGAACAGAAGGGGAACTATGTCCTGGGGTGAACAGAATTGAGCTCCAGATCAGCTAGGAGAAGAAAGTTCAGTTTGCCTTTACATGCTGTTTCCAGATTGTTTCAATCACAGCGACAAGTGAAATTATTCAAGTGGATGTGTTTTTTTTAACTTTCAATACAACTTAATGCTTATATGAAGATTCAGTCACAGAATCTTAGATCTGGATGGGATCTTCAAGGTCATATCCTCCAACTTCCTATCCACTGCAAGGATCTCCTGTGCCACATCTCTGCCTGAACATAGCCAAGTGAACCAGGCTGGCCTCATTCCCTTCTACATGATGCCCATGCCATTTTATTTTCTCTCTCAGATCTCGATCTGCCATACCATCCATATGGGGAACTCCCAGTGTAGACACTCCCTCCCTTGGTACAACTGAGTAACTCGACTGCAACTTACAGTCTTAGAGAGTTGCCTAGGACCCTGAAAGGTTAAATAACTTGACTGTGGTCACACAGTTGGGATGTGTTAGAAGGAGGACTTGAATTCAGATCCTTCTGATTTTAATGCTGACCCTCTATCCACTATAGGTTTTGTAATCTGGATCCATGAACTTAGTTTTTTGCTTGTTTGTTTGTTTGTTTGGGTTTTTTTATAGTATTTTGATAACTACATTTCAATATAATTGGTTTCCTTTATAATTGTGTATTTTTGTTTTGGGCATTTAAAAACATGATTCACTGGACTGCCAAAAGGGTCCATGACACAAGAAAGGTGAAGACCCCTTGCACTAAGCCATGCTGCTTATTTATTATATTATTACACAGCTAAAATTGCCTTTCCTGCCTTAGCAATTATAGTAGGAAACTTGCTTTGCTTTACTAAGAGTACTGCAGAACCTCAGTTATAATTCTAAACACAAATTCTCATTGTTCAGGACCACAGATGGAGATGGAGAAGGTAAATGATTGGGTAGAATGAATACTGAGATGAGAACAAAGTCTGGAAGCTTGTTGATTTGGTGGGGGGTAGGAGGGTTCTCAATCTCTACTTTCAGTTGGTTCTTTTGTCGTTTTCCCCTTCCTACTAAAGGCTAGTATAGCCCCTCATAGTTTAGTTAATTGAAGGTTCCATGAGACTGAGTTCTACTTAATTGAGATTTGAGTATATATATGGATTAAAAAGAGTAACTATCTGGGCCTGTAAGAGAAAAACTGTACTCCCTCTTTACCCCCAATTCCTGTCTTTCTTTCAATATAGAAACAATCCTCACAATGAAAGGACTCTTAGGACCTGAAGTGAGAAGGGCTTCTGTCCCTGGTACTAAACAAGGCAGGAAGACTCCTGGTAAATTTCAAAAACAAGCCTTTCCAATGAAATGGCCCTGGCCATCCTTTGTAAGGTCCTGAAGGGCAGAGGGTCTAAGGAACTCAGCAGAATGTTCCCTCTCTCTTCCACCTTGGTGCATTCAGCTGGTATTGACTCAGAAACCAAATGTTTCTGCTAATTAGCTCAGTGATCATTTCTGAGGAGGACCTTCATGCCTTGGCATTAAACTTCCTTTTTCACAAACTAGTGAAATTTACCTAGAGATGATAGCAAGACAACTAAATTCCCACTCCTGGTATTCCTGTTCTAAAAGATGGCATGAGTTCAGCCCAAAGCATATGGTCAAGCAGGCTGAGTTGGTCTTGGGCTTTCCCAGCCTCCCTTTTCCCTCCTTCAGCAGAACCCTCTGCCCTGACCCCCACAGGTGCCCAGTACCCATCTGATTTCTCCCCCGCCCACTTTCTAAACCTGATATTTAAAAAAGCCTGGAAACTAATTTGTGTTTCATTTTTGTCTATATTTCCTCTGAACTTCTGAGAGAAGTGAAGGCAGAGGTGGCAGGCAGTAGAGCCTAGTGTTCGCCCCAGATGATGGATACTACAGCAAAGGGACCCTGGGAGTGGCAGTGGGCAGGAAGAAGTGCCCCAGAGAGAAAGCCCACACCCTCCCCAAGGATGCCAGCACACTGGAGCAAAGCCTTGGTCACACTATCCTAGAGATGGCTCTGAATTCAGCCTCCACTGATTCACAATTTGTGATAATTTTCCACTGTGCTGAGCTGAGGTTTACCCATGTTCTACCTGTGAAGAAACGGTTTGGCAAGTAAAGTCATGCTGCAAATAAAATTGAGGAGATTCCGAACCCCTTCCAAGCCCTAGCTCTCCTCATTAAAGCAGCCCCCAACTGACAGTCCAGCATGATGGAAAGAGGACTAAACTTAGAGGCAGAAGATGGGGGTTCAAGTCTCAGTCCTGGCATTCACCAGCTGTGTCAGTTTGGCCAAGTCCCTTACATTTCATCATTTGCAGAAAAGGGGATCCAAATGCTTGTACTCTTTCTCCCATAGTTCTTGGGAGAAAAGGTCACTGTAAGCCATAAAGCCCTATGGGTGGCCTAACACAATGAATACTGCTGGTAATACTGGCTAACCTAGTTCAAGGTACAGGATGTATCCACAGAATGAAAACAGATGTGGACATGGTACTGTGAGCTTCACATGCTCTATTTTGTGTGTGCCAATCACCTGGAAGAGGGGGGCTATGGGTACTCTGGTCATCATCATTGTCGTCATCATCATCATTTTATAGACGAGGAAATCAAGGCTCAGAAAGGCTCCCATGACCTTCATCCAGCTAGTAAGTCTAAGAGGCAGAATTTAAACCTCTGATCTTCCTCATCTCTCCATACAGGCTTCCATTGGCATGGACATCCCAGGGGGGATAGAGTTATCTGGGTGGTGATGCTGTGGCTGACAAAATAGAAGGTCAGAAATGGAAGCAGAGCCTGTTTGGGCCCAGCATGTGCTCTCCACTCATTTTCCACTCTCCTAAAAGGACAGAAGTGCAAAGCAGCTCTCCCTTGCCTTATGTCACCACCCAAGCTGCTCAGAATGGACATGTGGCTTTTGTGGGAAGCAGGGCAAAGGCTTGCCTGCCTGTTAATAAGATTCAGACTCTCTGCTATAATCCTGCAAGGATGACTTCAAAGGAAGTCCCCTATCCTGCTGGAAGCCATGTTGGTTTTCTCTGCTAGTTACTAAAATAGTCACTCTTCCGATCACAGGTAAGCAGGATGATCAGATTCTGAAGCAATCCTTCAGAGACTGTCCCAAGACAGTGGGGGATTGGGGAATGGGGAGGGGTACAGTAAGGGAGAATGTGTGGCTGGGAAATGACAGGATCAAAACATGTGGTCAAAAGAGGGCAAAATTTGAAGTCAGGGGACCTGGGTTTAAATCCTAGCTCAGAGGCTTCTAGGAACAAGTAGGTGGTACAGTAGATAGAATGCTGGGAAGTATACCTGGAGTCAGGAGAACCTGAGTTCAAATCCAGCCCCAGGCACTTACCAGCTGTGAGACCCTGGGCAAGTCACTTAACTGCTGTTTGCCTCAGTTTTCTGATCCATCAAGTGGGGACAGCACCTACTTCCCAGGATTGTTGTGAGGATCAAACGAAATAATAGTTGTAAAGCCTTTAGCACAGTGACTGGAGCACAGTCAGTGCTATATAAATGTTAGCTCTGATGATGACGATCATTATCATTGTATTATGATTGTATGGCAAGTCACTTCACCTTCTAGGACTCAATCTCCTCATTTGTAAGGTAAGAAGGTTCAACTCAATGACTCCCAAGGTCTCATCCAGCTCTAAGCCTCTGACCCTACGAAATTAATCTCACATGCACTGCTGAGTGCGCAGCATGCTTCATGTAAAAGAGCAAAGGGGAATCTCTCAGAATACCTCCGCATTTTGGTGAGGGGGGACAGTGAGACATCTTCCTTTTATTAAGAGCCCCAGATGACGTGCCACTCCACTTTAGAGGAAAAGGATACCATGGGGAAAGCCCGAGGATGTTGTCTTCCTGACTAGGTTTTGGATCTAGAACCCTGAAGGGTGATATCTCCAGAAATTCCTCAACCTCTAAGCTGTGCATCAGAAAGTATTCCTCCTCATGTTCCCAATTGGGCCCCTGCTGTGTATCAATAAGGAACAAAAGCATCATGCTCCATAAGGAAGTCAGGCCATCCCAGCAAACCCTGCCTTGGAGACTGGGCACCCAAACAAAGGTTTTTGTTTGCTGGGCCAGAGCTGCTCAAATGAGGCACAAGAGGACTATGGTGTAATCGACTCATAAGTGGAGGTATGGACAAAGATGCAGAAGAGGGTCAGAGGATCTTAAGATGGTAGCTTTAGAACTAGAAGGGACTTTAGAGGCCACTGAGTACATTTTGGAGATGAAGAAACTGAGGCAGAGAGCTCCATGACCTACTTCAGGTCATACAATTAGTAAATGTCTGAGGTCGGTTAGTAGACACTCCCAATATATTAGCACTATATTAGGAGTAACAAGGAGCTGGAAACAAAGTAAATGTCCATAGACTGGAGAATGAGTAAACAGATTGTGGTACATGAATGTAATGGGATATTACTGCACTATAAGAAACAATGATCATGATGTATACAGAAAAGCACAGGAAGACTCATATGAACTGATGCAAAGTGAAATAGGGAAAACAATATAGCTAATGGCTATTAGCAATTTAAAGAAAAGAACAATAAAACCATTGAAACTGACTGCTATGAAATTATAATGCTCAAACTTGACCTCAAAGAAGAGACCTAAGAAGATCTCTTCCTTCTTTCTTTGCAGATATGGGAAGCTAAGGACATGAAACACTGCAGGGAATGTTGGCTTTTTCTATGTGTTGGTTATTCTTATTAAAGCAGGTTTTTAAAATCTTATTTTTATTCTCTTATAAAGGATGGCTGTCTGGGAGAGAGGGATAAAATGAAAAATATAAGTGATATAAAAACAAAAGCTTTTAATAAAACCCATTACATTTTTAAAAATCTCCCAGCCAGTTTCAGCACTCACTTATGACAATCTTTATCAATTTAGAGTTAGGTGTCACTTTAGAGATCATCTATTTCAAGCCTTTCCTTTAACAGAGAGATTAAATGCCTTCGCCAAGGTCACACAGGTAGGCAACAGTCTAATGAGGGTTTGAACCTATGGCCTAATTCCAAATTGAGTGTGTTCTCCTTGGTTCTCTCCTGCTTTCCTGGATTTGGTAGGGCTTTTATCCTGTAAGTTCTCAGCCCCAAACACACAGTCCTCCTCTCAGTATCACTTGACATCTTACCTGAAGTGATAAGGAAGATCCCACCAAACTTATAAAGCCGAGCATTGACAAAGGGCGCCCCACACACCAGCAGGAACACCCCCACCAGGCTGGCAGTAACACCTAGCACGATGAAAACCGTCCAGAACCCTCGGTACACTAGACGAATGAGAGAAGAACATGACATGATTGAGAAAGTGCCGTGAGTGCAGCAGAAGGCCATGGCCATCTACTGAAGCAGACTTGAGCTCCAGCAGCAATATGGTCACGGGTATAGAGCTGGCAGCAGCCTGGGATGAATCTCGTGTTTGCCCACACAGAACCAATATGTCTCCACCCCTCCAATTTTCTTTACCTTCCTTCCCTCTCCCACAGCCAAGTGAGTCTGAATTGCATTATTGCTTTGGTGACATATTTTCCCAATCTCAGCTGCATATACACCAGTAGGAGACTGCCCAGCCCTAAGAAGTTATTTCATTGGAATCAATCCATAACAAGTTATTCCAAGGACTTAGCAATGGCTTCTTCAAAAAGAGATGCCCTTCTCCAGTAATAATTACACCTTCTATTTGGACATCATTTCAAACCCTGACCCCTAGGATCCAGAGTAAAATGGACCACTAATGACATCTGCCTAGCACAGGCCTAACACTGAATCAGTCACAAACATCACAAAGTTCCATGTTAGGATAGCATATGATCCATTTTCAAAGCACTTTGCCATCCCTTCTCTCATTGGAAGAAAGTACTTCTTATCCCTAAAAAAGTGTGCACCCTGCTTTACTATCCCAAACCAAGGCCTTAGTGATTGATTTTATATCTGGTGCCAGCCTATCTTTCTAGAATAATTTCCCCTTACTTCCCCTCATACACGCTGTTTTTTGTCAAACTGACTTCTATGCTATCCCCTGTACCTGACCTTCCATGCCTCTGGGTCCTGCCCCTGGGCCTTTATACAGATTGTTCCCTTTGCCTGAAAACACTCTGCTCATTTTGACTTCTGGGAATCCCTAGCTCCCTACAAGGCTCAACTCCAGCCTCTTAGACAAAGCCGTGTGTGTGTGTGTGTGTGTGTGTGTGTGTGTGTGTGTGTGTCCCCACAACTCCACCAGAAGGGGCCACCCAGTATTGTCTACTTGTTGGTCACTGGACAAGGACTTCACATTTTTGTTCCTATAAATAGGATTCTTCTTGGTACCTTTTCTACTTCCTCCTACCTCAAGCACATTTCATAACATCTAAGGGAAAATATGCTGCATTCCGTATACTCTAGTTGATCTGAGACCTCATCAATGTAGACACTCCTTCCAATGATGCAAATCATGCCCCTCTCATGCCTGCTCATCTTGTGTAACACCTGTCCATGTATTTCTATAAATTCCCAAGACAGAGTCAACCCAGCATAACCCACTTATCAGTCTTCAGGCAAAGATCTCACATTTAGAACAGCAAAAGCTAAGTGAATGGTTATAAAGATGGCCTCAAGATTGTGAGATTCACTGTCTTCTCTATCCTACACAAAGTCCTGGTTCTGGAGACTTCAAACATATTAGAAAGGCCTTAAGCACAGTCACAGCAACACACTGATTTTACTTTCCAAGGCCCCACTTAGCTTACCCTACTTAAGTACAGAAAGCCTCATCACCCGTAGGCCAGCCACTTGGGGATTAATTCCAACTGTAGAAATTTATGAAATAATAAAAACTACAAAAATGCCCTGAATCTGAAGCAGTGAGGATGGCAGAGTGAGAGTACTAGGGACAGAGGGAGGATATTAACCTTCCACATAGAGAGGAAAATCTCTAGCATCCATTAGTAGGGAATGGTTTGGAATCACTTTCCCCATGGCAGGAATAAGTTCACACACTTGCTGCCACATATCTTCTGTGGAGCTAGAGGAATTCAGGGCCACAAAGCAAAGCCAACTGGCCTGTACAAGGATCCAACTGACAACTTTGGTTTGGTAGCTCTGTATGCCAGCCAATTGAGACAACAGGCTTTGGACCATGCCACATGTATGATGTATTTCTGTTCTGTGTCTACAATGGCATGAAGCAAGATGATATTGAGTACAAAGGTCGGGGTAGAGGAGAGAAGGAAACATAAGGCCTAAGCATACTTTTCCAAACTCACCTGCAGTCGCATCATAAGAAGGATGTGGTAAAGGTCCCAGAGCAATGGGCATAGGAAAGAGATAACCGGGGCGGCAGTGCTTGGTACGAGGCTGGTTAGCTACAAAAGGAAAAAGAAAAACTGATTAGAATCTAACAAGCAGCCAAGTCAACAAATTTTAAGCCTCTGCATTATACGTTTAACAACTGGCGAAATAGATAAAGATAATTAGGACCAGACTATAAAGGCAGCTGAGATATAGTGGATAGTGCCCTGGATACAAATCATACTTTTGACACTTACTGAGCAAATCACACCCTCTGTGTGTCTCAGGCAACTCTGCAGGACTATCTACTGAGTCATAGATACATGCAACCTGCATTGGTGAACGGAGTTCCCACATCCAGAGTTCCTTTTGCACATTTGGATAATTGGAAGCTGGAAAGACACTGCAGGGTTCAGATTAATACAGTGACCCTTGATTACCCATCCTCATGGAGGGAAGCAGTGACATTGAGGCTCACAAGGAAACAGCCTCCAAAGAAGTCCCCAAAGCCAGTGCTCCAGATTGGCCATGAAGTACAATGGGACATGTTCACAGTCTCTCTCTCTCTCTTCTCTCTTCCAACCAACATGATAGCCAACTCAAGAGATAAGAGTGTGCCATGGCACACTCCAAAATAGAATCCATAATAATGTAACATGTGCCAAAGCATGTGGAAGGGAACTGAGTCACTGGCTGCTCCGGGGACTGGCCAGTGCCTGCAGCAATGATGAGGGAAGCGCCACCCTCGGACATGAGCACTAGAGAAGTGCTGAGTGATTAATGAGACCACTGCCATTAGTCATTAATGAAAGGCCGCTTCTTTTCCAATGTTCCCTAGTTAAGAGGAGCACATCATAATAAGCGGATGCTT